>NW_019416310.1:268379-286986 GCF_000390285.2 Anoplophora glabripennis
ATTTTTTTCTATTTATTTGCGACCGTTTTGTTAATAACAGAAAAAAAACAGTTTTGTTTGAGCCCTTTTAAGGGCATATAACTTCCTAAGGGTGCGTTTTAGGGCACATGTTAATAGGAACTTTTTGGCTTATTTTAATGAGTTATAAACGCAGCAGAAGTTTGGAACCCTATTTTAGAAACACCCTGTATATCAAAAACATGGCGTCAAGTCTTCGAGAAAGATTTAAGGTGCTAATTGAATTATCATTCTGATTGTGACTGTTGGGTATTCTTTGTCCAAATTTTGCATAAAATGACGAAATACAAGTTAAATATTTTCACAGACATGTTAAAAAAAAGAAACGACCCCAAAATAGATCCTCGAATAGCTAGGAAACCGTGTAAATCCGCAGTAGATGCCGCTAAGCGTTTAGTGCCCTTTTCACGATTTTCCGTAATTTTTTTTTCTGTCCTCTATCGTAAATTTCTCGTGATTTCTTGCAGTGGGAACCAGGGAGGCACGAGCAATGCCGAGAGCCCAAAGGGCGACGACGTGAGCAACACCGACACTGAGACCAAAGACAGCCAGAAGCTCCCGTTCTGCGAGATTCAGTGACAAAAGGTTACCGAGTTTGTGAAAACTCGTAAAATCAAGACGCCCGACGAGAAGCCGGTGAAGGAGAAGGTGCGATGGTCGTACAGCCCGGAGGACGGTCCCAAGTGCACCACGGAGCCCTTCGTCTGCAAAAAGAAGGACAAAAAGACAGTCCACAGCCCCGTGCAAGTATGAAAACAACAGAATTCTGGAGAGGTTCTGATCTAGCTTTGATCTGGCCGTTGGTCACGTCCCTGCGTGTGCGAAGTTGTATTTAGTCAGAATTTTAAAAAGAGTTAATCAATATTAAACTTCAAAGTCGTAGTTACTGGTTTATGCTATTTATATTTCCATGGGTATCGGTAACATCGAGTACTGAACGGACCCGCTTTAATATTTTTAATCATCGATAAGCGTATCTAATGCATGACTCTTTTGAGCTTTAACTTTCTGAAGTGCTTTAAGGGTAAAGTGGTTATCGGGGCACTTCTAATTCGAGGTTAGGAGCAATACTACAAGAATGTTAAGTATTCTGAAGGAGGAATGTTGTTAAGTTGTTTTACGTATCATACATACAGATAAGTTTGACGTATAAGTGAGATTTTTGGAATTTGGAACGATCTTATGCTGACAGACGAATATAAAATTTGAGAAAAATCATTCAAATGCAGAAAAGAAATCGATTAATTTATGTTTTCGGAGTGTAACCTAGTTGTTGCTATCTGGGTGGTGAATATATAAAATGGATTAATATGTCTGTTATTCACTGCCTTTTTTAGTTATTTACGGAAACATAGAGCGAAAGCTAGCTTTTAAGCGACCACGTGGTTTGAAGTATTCAAATAGTTTACGTATACGAGTGCTATTACGCTACATTATTACTTTAACCACGTTAATATGTTTTATATAAACATTTATATGGCTAATGGCAGTTCTGGAAATTAGTTTTCTTTTCTGTATTTGCATGAACAGAGTGATTCCAGACATTGATGTATATTGTTGTTACAAATGTTTTGTTTATAGCTATACAAAATGATTCTTAACTTATAAGCACGCATAAGCTTGAGGAACAAAACAATACTTAGGTATTATTTTTTGTGAATAAATCGTGTGTTTTGGTAATTGAAAATATCGTTACGTGTGAAAATTGTATCATAAAATTTATGTCACAGTTGTCTTGGTACTTGTGCTATGTTGCTCCTCGATCATATACAAAATTCCTTCCAAGAGATTCAAAATGCGATTAGGTGTAACAGATTTCCCTTATGACCTTAGTTGCAAATGATATCTTTGGGAAAATCTTTGTCAATAAAGGCGATCTGCAGCCTTTGAATTTTGTTGTGATATTCGTTGGAGAAATTATGCTCCACAACTTTTATTTCAGTCCTAAAAATAATCTGCGAGGACGACGTCACGGTAACTAATAATGACTCATGTAGTATCTATGCAATTTTTTTGATCAGCAGGAAGAAACTGTAATTCATATTTCCTTTTAATTGCGTTTCAAACGTCATTGATTGTCTCCACTAACAAAATGTCCTACACCATAATTTTGACCTCCTGAACACGAATCTGAAGTAATTTTGATATGCGTAATTGAATACTGTTTTCTGAAAAATTGCAAAACTTATGTAAGTAAACGACTATCATTATCTATTTTACACTATTTACCAAATCTATTTATCTAATTCTAATACAATCCAACTTAACCTAACCTATCCTATTCCGATCTGAGACAAATTTTGGTAAAAATGAGGCTAATTTGACTGAAAATTTTTTGATTTGAAAAATAACGATTGTTGATCAGGTAGATACTATATTCTTAGAAAACTAATTGATGACTATGTTGTCTGTGTAGTCGGACTTTTTATGAAAAAAAAAAAAGAATTTATTTGAATTAGCTTGATACCTTGATAAAAAAAAGTTGAAATACTAGAACTAATAATAGAATATGTTTTTGAATAAGTTGGGTTAGGTTAAGTTTAATATAATTGCTTCAAATGTCATATTCGTGCTCAAACTGTCAATTGTTTATATCATTTTCCGACAAATGAGGCTGCCACAAAACAACCTCACTTTTGAATTCGGAAAGTAAAAATTGCATAACAAAACTAGAAAGATATGAAGCTGTAACATTATTTTATATCATTGCCATTTCTCAAGCATATGCATGTAGGTTAAGAATCACCCTGTAGATATTTGCAAAAAATTTTCACCTGTCAATTATGGACAGCTTTGCAAGATATATCTTATTACTACTGTTTGTATTTAATCAAAACATTGTCAGGAATCACCCTGAGGATATATTTTTAGGTAGATTTAGCAAGAGCCTCTGTTTGAGAGGTATCGGCGTGTCTTTTGTCTTTTAAAGAAGCTACTTAGTAGAGCAAGCAAAGTGGGCGAAAGATGGAGGTATTATAAAAAAATTTTAGGCGGTGGGCGTATTCTACTGCTTTATTTCACTCTTTCTAATCTGTGATAGTCGTTTTCATTAGTACAATTATCAATAATGAGATTTCGTTGTTTCTATTACTTAGGTACCAATGAAGTAGACGTAGGTTGAAGTATACTTTATTATAATCATTATATTTATATTGACATTTGACGAATGGACCGCAAAGGCAGAAATTAGTAGTTAGAAATGTAAGAGCAACCTTTGAGGTGTGGGTATTTAAAGTGGAAATATAAAAAGTCACCGTAGGGTACTTCCAATTAAAACCGTGTTGCCTATAAAAGGTTAATGCAAACAGCAATTAGGTTTAGTAAATATGGCGTTATGAATTTTGCACATGAATTACTTGGACGGGATACCTAAATCAACATTGGTCAGGTCTAGGTAACAAGAACAATTTTTTTCAAACTAAAAAAACTAATATTAATATTTTACTACTTCACAAAACGTTGAGATTATTACTTAAAAAAAACGTTAAAATTAATCAAAATAGTAACTGGAATAAAAACATACACTTGAATACCGTATTTTGTGGTATATTTTTATGTTAAATTAAAGTAATTCAAAATCTCAGATATTAAAAATAGTATTATTTCCTTTACTGCATTTATGTTATTCCATTGTTAAGTTGTGGATATATTGTAGTTATTCTAAACTGCTATTTTGGTAATAAAACGCGAGAAATTTCGAATAAAGAAATGAAGAATAAGGGGATCTTATAGAAATATCAAGAAATAGCTTCTTAACTGACCTTTCAACTTATTAACTCTCATCAGTACGCTATAGGTGAGATAATACGAAGCCGTAGAAGGGCCATGTCTAAAAATTTTTGTAGATTCAGACTATAATCTCTGAATTCATGCTTTAACCTCTGAATTCATGCTTTAACCTCTGAATTTATGCTTTAACCTCATACTTTTAACTCTGAATTTATACTATAAACTCTGAATTCATACTATAAACTCTGAATTAAGACTTTTAACTCTCAATTCATACTATAAACTCTGAATTCAGACTTTTAACTCTGAATTCAGACTTTTAACTCTGAATTCAGACTTTTAACTCGGGATTCAGACTTTTAACTCCGAATTCAGACTTTTAACTCTGAATCCAGACTTTTAACTCTGAATTCAGACTATAATATCTGAATTCAGACTTTAACCTATCTGAATTCAGGCTTTAAACTCTGAATTCAGGCTTTAAACTCTGAATTGAGACTATAATCTCTGAATTCAGACTTTAACTTCTGAATTCATACTTTAACCTCTGAATTCAGACTTTTAACTCTGAATTCAGACTATAATCTCTGAATTCTGACTTTTAACTCTGAATTCAGACTTTAAACTCTGAATTTAAAACATTGGGTAGCAAAAGGATATAAGTAAAGTTGTATTATATACCGCCCATATACAGGGTGTCACAGTGTAAGTGTACAAAAATTAACTGGGGAGTAGGTTCGGTCAAGATACGACTAAAAAATTATTATAAATATTCTTCAACAGATAAGCACACTGAATTAGCTTAAAATTAAAAAAATATATATTTTTCGGCCATAATTTAAAAGACTGAAGTCTGAAATCAGAGTTGAAAGTCTGAATTCAAAGTTTAAATTCTGGATTCACAATTTAAATTCAGAATTCAGAATTTAAAGTCTGAATTTAAAAAAAAATTTAGACTAGACCCCAGTACGGCTTCGTAAGTTATAAAAGTATTGCATTGTACTTACTGGTAATTCTTATGATGAACGGATTTATTTATTTACTGGGGGTTGTATTTCAATATCATTAGTTAAAAAGTTTACTTCTACTAGTGCGACGCTTGTTATACTTTCATAGTATTACTACAGATTAGTAGGTTGCTCTCTGCTAATAGGTACAAGGCAATGTTTTGTGTAATATATCCAATGACTTCTGTAATCGACCCTAGTTACAATATTTCAACAATTTTAGGTACTATACTTTTAATTACACCCTCTACATAAAATCAAGAAAATACTGACATTTTTAACAGTTCAAAAACTGCGCAGGGCAAGAGAAATATTTTTTTGTAAATTTACAAAAAGTTTTTTTTCGTCGGGACACGCCATATTAGGATGATGCATTTGATGCATTTTTGTAGACGATAATATGTACTTAGATACATATTTTCAACTAATTTATTTAAAAAAGTGTTTTAATAAAATATGAGAGCAGCATCATATGAACAACGAAATCGTTAATTTTCTTATTGAAATAAGTCAGATGCCTAGAGCCATATAAGGGGATGTGTTCTAATTAGTTACAAAAGTCAGTTAAATTATGTCGTTCCTAAATCCCATAAATATTCCTAAGAGTTCTCTAAGGAAATATTTCTTGTTACCAGGGAACTAATGATATATTCAAAAGGTTATTTGTTAAATAATGTAATCTTTCAGCATTAATCTAAGAAAAATAGTAGTATATTAAAAATATAAATACAGTGTGAATGCATCACACTACATGCCTTTTTAAAGTACCCATCACAGCTTGGTATGTCCATTACCATTGACCATCAAGAGTATTTTTTACTTTCAAAAAGAGATTAAATTGAAAGTTAGATGTGATCTAAAACGATAATCTCACGACAGAATTTCAGTCTGTTATTCCTCCAAGTCAAAAATAATTGTTTTTGTCACAGTCTTGTCAACCTGAAAAATGCTGTACTGTCAAAATTTTGTACATAGTACTAGTTGTTACATTGAAAGGTAACTGATGATTTGGGTGTCCTGTTATATATTAATCTTTTTCAAGTAGGGCTTGAAACAGCTTCTTAAATCTAATAGATTTTGAATAATAGTGCAAAATACGGCCATATCTCGAAAGAAGAGTGTTTTAAATTAAAACAAAACAAATGCGATATTTGTATATAGAACTCGTATATAAAGCTATATAAAAAACATTTTAAATTGTATAAATGAAAATCTATACAATATTTTCTCGCAATACTTTATATATTTGTCGATAATAAAGATTTCTTATTAACCTATGACCAATTTCTTTAAGAAATAACGTCATTTTAGTATATTTAAATTTAAGGGCGCGTATTATATATAAACTGCACGTCTCAAAGAAATTTTACTATAAACTATACAGTACTATAGGAAAATATTGTACACTATTAGATATAAAAATTGTTATTACAGTTCCTCGATTGACAGTTCACTTTTCAAGTTTCTTAATTTAAATTTTATTGATTGTAACTGAAAAAATTAAGAAATTTGTTCATATAACCTATAATTAGTCCAAAAGAAAACCACTACAACCGTAGAGTTGGTTGCCTACTTTAAGTTGACTTATAATCATATTTTATAGTTGAAGTAATACAAACTCCCACAAATCAGCTCCAGCATTTTTGTTCGGTTACAAATTCCTATATTTATTAAAACAAAGACTTTTTGCTGAACTGTAATTTAGGAACATCCCGTAAGGAACCATTCAATACTATATCGGTATATAGTATAAGTCGTGATAATATAATAAAAAAATTTACAATAAAACACATCTACGCAATCCTGGATATATTGAAGATACATCTCAAACGACTAATTATTATTTTGACAAAACCAACGCCGGTATGTATTGAAATGTAATGTTTAAAACAATTTCTTGTTGCTAAGTTCACATTTTTAAATTTTCACATCTGCTAAATAAAATTCAAAACATCGACTTACCTGCTAGGAGTTTGAATTTGAAGAAATCTGAATAAAAAGTAATTGAAATTTCTAGCTTTTTACCTTACCCTTACAATGCTCATGCCTATTTTAAATTGACCCGCAAGGTCTGTAAATTATTGTTGTTAATTTTGTTGTAGACTTGACCGAGGTCATTTTGCTACAACATTGTGATTACTACATTATTCTATTCTTAGGTCTCGTAGGAATTGTTAATTTTTTGAAAATCCTGCGTCCTCAGGATTACAAATAAATCGGGATTCAAGGAAAGTTTTAGAGGTCATCAAACATATCATGGTAGCAATAATATACTTTGAACATTTAGCTTATCAATTGAAATATCACTGTCATAAACATTTCATTGTTATTGTTAGTAGTTTTATAAGAACAAATATGTCAATATCGAATTTCAAGGAGATATGCAATTTCTGTTTGCTCAATATTCAAGAAATTACAGTAACAAAATAAAAATTATCACATATTCAGATTGCCCACATCTGTAGTCACTCTTTCTATACATAAACCTACTGTGTATATTTTTTTTAAACATGCATATACATATTTGAACAATTTTGATTGTATTCTCATGTTAAAACTCCAAAGTTTAATCGGAAAATGTAGTTGTTCAAATAAGTTAACAGCAGGTTCAATTTTATACGTAGTATAATAGATACATAATCGAAATAGAGCTTCCTAAAACAGATAAACACATGTATTGTTGAACGTTTTATCTATTTATAAACATTTCTATCTTGTTTAAACAAATTCGTTATACTCTAGTTAGCTATAAGAACGGCATTTATTTTAACAATATAATGAGAACTGGTACCTGTCCATAATGTTTTAATCACCTTTGAATCCCGATTTGAATAAATGTGAAAATGATACGGTGAAATATAAATATATACGCATTCAATCAAAATTACTATGGAACATTTTTGATACAATGTACTTTTAAATTTTGCCAAATTCTTTGAACATTCGATATTTCACCATATTATTTTTTGAAGGCTTTTTAAAGGCCTAATTGTTATGTACATAGATTTTAGCTCTATAAAGCTCAATTCAAAAGTGACGATCCGTACGACTATTTGTTGGTTTATTATGTCAGATCTTTAATTTAAACTCTAGTTTGTTCTGATTCATTAACTATTTTTTTTCTTTACATTTGTTAATTGTATTTGAATTAAAGAAACATAGTATTCCAAAGAACACAGTATTCTATTTTATTAGCATTTACATCAGAATATGATTACTGAGAACTAATTTAATTTTTTGGTAACCCCCACGACAATCTTGTTTACAAGCATTAAAAATTGTGTATTTTTGACAGTATTTCCAAAGCCATCAAACTGAACTAGGTGCATTATAAGAAAATATGTAATTATGTTTCCGTATCTTTAACTAAATGACATTCATCACTAGATAAAACCGTAGACGATGAACAAAGAAGGAAGAAAGTTTTATTATTTATTTCTGTACCGTTTTTTTTTATTGTGTTTATTTAACTGTTATTTTCTTGTTTAGCATTTATTGGAGAACTCAGTCATATTATTAGCTTGTTATTGTAATTTATCTACCTGAAACTTTTAAACTATAGACACCTTGAACAAAACTGTTTATCCATCAGTGAGATTGCCATTAAGTTTTTTCGTATAAGAAAGAAAAAGAGCCGTCCAATGACATTTTTTCTTCTCAATCGTGATTTTTTTTTCAAACAATGAAAATGTGACGGATCGTCACCTCAACTCAATTCTGAAAAACTGCGTTTTCAATCGCCGCTGGAGTAATTATTTGAACTCAGCGGCCTGTGCAATACTGTAAGCTTGGTTTTTTTTCTATAAAAAATATTATTCTAAACAGCAGTGTGTTGTTTTCATTTGTGATCCCCACCATTCCTCGATTAATCACAAAATTTTAGTAATTTCGTACAAATTAATTTGTCTATTGATTGCAGATTTATTTATACATTTTTTTAACACATATTATTTTGAAAGTTGCAGATTCTTAAATTTAAAACAAAAAAGTTTCAATGATTTTATTTGGGTTAGAAGTCCCTAATAAAGCCAATTTAATTAGTTTTCTTCTTTATTATCATTATTCTGTTAATCTCTCAATAATACATTTTTATTTAAAATGTTCACTAAAAAAATGACTAAATGTTCATATCCAAAACTGGGTAACTTTTGGTGAATATACAAACTATGTATTAAATACTATTGTTAAGTTTTATCATCTTGTACCACAACTGCCAATTTTTTTATACTTCTGAATAAAATTGATATCATTATTTCTAAATATTTTCACTTTTGACTATTCTTGAAGTGACTATACTTAAGCAATAAGGTCAGAAGTCACGCAGATTTTTTTTTATTTTTTTCATTCATTAAAGGCGTAGTTTTAGTGACAGCTGTCAGGCACTAAAGTGTCACATTTGCTGCCTAGGCATTACAATCATTTTTACATTTTTTACTCTCGCTAAATTAAAAATTAAAATTTGTTCTTTCACGAAAGTAATTTTAATTACTCTAAGTAAACATTTACGGTGAAATTAGAACAGCCTGTAAGGGATATCCCTTGTCCTGTTTGTTTTGAAACATTTAGATACTTCTAGTCCAGTCGGCAGAGGCCGAAAAGTTGCTGTTGAAATTTGGCAAAGTTTCGAGTTTCAGATGCCGATGACTGTATAATGCCTTATAGAACAAAAGATTTTGCTCTCCTGATTTTCGGATTTAGCGTCATTATTGTATATATATTGAACTATAGTTTTCGAAAGTTTTATCACTTTTTGTTTATAATTGACATTTTTACAGCAACTTTAAAAAATTGACGTTTTATACCGTTTTTTAAATCTCACGGCTTTGTTATTGCAAATTTCGTAATCGGACCACCGCCATTTTGTAGCTATTTTTATTACGAATAAAATCATGTCCTACGCATTTTTCCGTACAAAGTTATCCCGCAGAGTTATTTAAAGAAAACTACTAAAAAAATTTTTGTTCACTATTAAATTGTTAATAACTTTTTTTTCCTGATAAAATACTTTGTCAGCAAATTAGCCTGTTATTGTACTCATCATTTAAAGTAGACCTGTGTAGTTATTTCCGGGTTATCAAGATTTGACACAGGCCGAACCTCTACCAACTTGAATATTCGTCTATGGAGATTAAATTGTTTTCACTAGTACATGATTTATAACCTATTGAATCCTCCAAAGTAATGGAATTATTTAGAAAATCGCTTCTAGCACTTGATGTACTTACTTGCAGTAGAGAAATTTTTTTGCCTAACAACTGATTTACGAGTTCGGAGTTATGGGCTCCACAATGTAGTCTTCGGCTATTGTTGAAGATTTTCATCCACCATGCATTTTTAAAGTTGTGATATTAACTCCTGAATTTATTAATAGTGCAGCTGAAGTTCTACAGAAACAATATCTTATATATTCGTGAGCATCCTTCAATTTGAGAAACGCAGCGACTTGTTTTGTCATTTTTCCAAATGTATAAATTCCCTGTTAATTGGTTATATGCTTTGCCATTTGAATATTTGAAAGACATCTGTTACTATCTATTTGTCTTGCTCTACTATATTTCCGATATATGTCTAAATATTCGCTTACAATAAAGATATTTTTTCCTTTGTGTTTGTAGTTGGCAGAGTGGGCAGCAAACTGTTTCCCATAACTTCAATATGTCCAATTTTTATTTGAAGCAATTCATCACATCGATACCCCCCAGATATGCCAAAAATCATTGCCACCTAAAATAATAATAGTCAGTATTATTCGTTTACAAAAATCTTTTGTTTATATATTTACCAAATATATCATCAGGGGACTCCAATGGAATTTTTTTAATTTGTTCATTTTCTAAATCGCGTGAATTTTTAGAAGGATATTTATCCGATTGCCGTTTCAAGAATGCTTTTAATTTTAAATACTTTCCAATATCGATGTTGTAAATATTCCAAGTGCTCTGAACATCGCATATATTGACCATAATGAAGATTTCATAGTTTTGTTTAATTCAGAAAAATATACCACTAACCACTAGTATAATTTCTGAAATTCTCAGCCCGGTAATCAATAAATGTTTTATATGTTTGCTGATACCTATATCTTCGATTTTTCTAGTAATAAATTACTCTCTATTTCCTTTGTTGATTCAAATGAAATTATTATTATTCATGAAAGAAGTATCATATAATTTTAATAATGTAAAATAATTAGTTTTGTTTGCTATTATGATAAAATTAAAATTGTTCGACAAAAAAATGATGTGTTTAACTTGGCAGTAAAGTAGATTTAATGCCTTGCCTGCTTTAATATACTCGGTTGAGCCTCGTATATAAAAAAATACCAGGCGCGGCATTAAATCTTGTACCCTACTGCCTAGTTAAACAAATAACTATTAAATATTGAGAGTAACTTGTAAATGTTGTTAACTTGTTTATATTGCCAACTAGGTGAAATTAGACTACAGAAAGGTGAACGCGGTACATGCAAAATATTTTCGTGTGTTTAAATATGTAGCCGCACGTATTGTTAACTAAAACGTAATCGTGTTTTGAATTCAATTACAAACAAAACTACAATCGCGACAGTGTTACATAACAAAGTATAACAGTACGTGAATATCGTACATACAAACTATAAATAAAAAAACACCGGTAAAACTAGTTTCAATAAAATTTATTTGACACATTTATCACTCTTTCAACTTAATTTAATATGTCAGTCCACAAATGACTAGTTAAACTTTATACATTTTGCATAAATTAGGAATAAATTAAAATTAAGCTTCTATCACTTTTGGATCCTTCTCATCCGCGTAGAATCGATGGGTTCCCCTTCGCCACCATCGATTTTCAACTGGTAGAATAGTCCTTACCACGTATTTGTACTCTATAGACGGCATGTGCTCTTGTTGTAGCAGCTTTAGTTGAATTTCTGGAAAGATCAAATTATTATTAATGCAAATCATAAAAGCAAAATATATAAATTTATTCTCAACACAGACTGAGATCTAACCTTGACCTATAGTTTGTCAAGTTCTTTTTCTGTAACAGATAAATAATCTAAAAGCCAATCAATAGAAGTTTTGTTTGTAAAAAAAATACTAGAAGCAAACGGACTGTGCCATCATATAAAAGACAGTCTGTAGATATAAGTATGCTTATATGTTTCTTACCCCAATTTACCATTAATTAATTTTTTATAAACATTTTTATGCAAAAACCGCATTTTTTGTTTTTTGCTTATAAAACCTAAAATAACGAAGCAATCAGATAGCTATAAAAAGACAAATTGTAGAGAAACAAAATACAAATAAAACGGAAGGTCGATCGATCCGATCGGATAATTAGAAACGAAGAAAACCCGTAAAAATCGGAAAATTTAGCATTTTTTTTAACTTCATTACTCCACCATTTTTAAGTTGTGGAGCAACTGTGCACAAAGGTAGTGAATTATACAGGGTGATTCATTAACAATGGGAAAGTCGAAAGCTGAAGATACTACACGTGAAATGGTGACCACTGGCGCAAACATGCTTTATCCGAAAGTTGATAGTTTCGGAAATACAGGGTGTTGAAAGTTAAAATTTTAAATCGTTTTTTTGCGATTATTCTGAAAATATGTAGGTTAGGAACTTGAAAATTTGTGAAACTATATTTTTTTAGGCGACGAATAAGATGCGTGTTGTAATTTCAGCATTGCTCATAGAGGGCGCCACTTACGACCAATTTTACCGAAAATTTAGTTAATAACTTTTTACCCTGTATATTTAACATGAAACTTGATTCAAAACCTGAAAGAGCTATCATTTTTCCATTAATTATGTACTCTTGTTTCATTTCGGTATCTCGATCCGTTTTCGAGAAAAATCGATTTAACGAACACTATGTTTTGATAATATGAGAAATTAAAAGCGAAACAAACCAAGTGTTTCTTCGTGTTATTACAACAATTAACAATAAAACAAATAAAATACGTAATTATGATTTAAAGTAATTGTTCGAAGAATCCACCGTTGACACTGATACACTTTATACGTTTTCTGAGAGATCTTCGAGTTTGAAACAACATATTGGGATTGCGTCTGACTTCGTTGGCAGCGATTTGTATTCTTTGCCACAACTCCTCACACGAGCCAAACTATATCTTTCATTCGAGACCAAATAGAAAAATCAAGAGGATTGAAGTCCGGACTTCTGGATGGCCAAGCAAAAATGCTGACATCGCCAATCCAGCGATTTGGAAAAACTGCATCTAAATATGCACGCACTGGCCAAGAAAAATGCGGTGGAGCTCCGTCGTGCATGAACCACATCTCTTCTTGTGTAAAGTGAGTAAATGTCAACGATGGATTCTTCGAACACTGACTTTAAATCATTATTACGAATTTCATTTGTTTTATTGTTAATTGTTGTAATAACACGAAGAAACACTTGGTTTGTTTCGCTTTTAATTTCTCGTATTATCAAAACATAGTGTTCGTTAAATCGATTTTTCTCGAAAACGGATCGAGATACCGAAATGAAACAAGAATACACAATTAATGGAAAAATGATTGCTCTTTCAGGTTTTGAATCAAGTTTCATGTTAGACATACAGGGTAAAAAGTTATTAACTAAATTTTCGGTAAAATTGGTCGTAAGTGGCGCCCTCTATGAGCAATGCTGAAATTACAACACGCATCTTATTCGTCGCCTAAAAAAATATAGTTTCACAAATTTTCAAGTTCCTAACCTACATATTTTCAGAATAATCGTAAAAAAACGATTTAAAATGTTAACTTTTAACACCCTGTATTTCCGAAACTATCAACTTTCGGATAAGGCATGTTTGCGCCAATGGTCACCATTTCACGTATAATATCTTCAGCTTTCGACTTTCCCATTGTTAATGAATCACTCTGTATGTATGTACTTTAAGTGAGCACAAAACAGGCGCTATCGGACCATTAGTTTTGACACAATTGCAATTTGAATTTTTTGGTGCACCATTTTGCAAAGTTTCTGGATGAGTTGGAGGTGAACCAATTTTAATTTTTCAGCCGGATTTTAAAAGTAGAAGTATACTACAACAAAACGTATATTCTAATTTTCCTTCAAACATGTTCAAGAACGACCGAGCGCGCGTAAGCGGTCGAGTAGTGGGGGAAGATCGACTTTCGGTTAGGTACCTATTTAAAAACGACTGGGCAGTTTTAAAATGCAGGTACTATAATGGAATTACGTTTTTGTTATGTCTTTTCACTCGATCTCAAATGGCATATTACTGATAAGAGAAAGGCTGAATTCAGTTAATTACTAGAGAAAGTTGTACTCGGAAACTGAACACTTCGTTCTCATATCTTTTTGATCTGTGACTAATTATGTGTGTGTTTCTACATTCTCAGTCAATAATTTCGCTTTTTAGAATAAGAGAAATGTTTTAATGCATCTAACGATTCTTTATCCATCTATTACAAAAAGAAGAAAATAGTATATTTGAACCTGAATATATTGCTGTTACAATTTCACAAATAAAAGAACGGGATAAAGAGCTATATTGATCACCTTCGGATGCGAGGAGAGATCTGAAATTCGACCTTCTCATCTTGCTTGACCGTCAAAGAACCTTTCCTAAAACAGCGGAAGTGAAACGAGATATTAATCATAGTCTAGAAAGCACATGTGTTGACAGCTAAATTGAATTGAATGAAATTATGAAATTAGCATACTGTGAATAAAATAATGGGTCGTCTGTAAATAAAAAATGTGCTTTGCGTTTTATAATGAGAAAAGAATAATGTTTTTAATTTGAATAGTATTGTAAATGTATTTAAACTATTATTTCAAAATTTCGATAGTAAATATTTCTTTTAATGATTTTCCTCTTCTATAAAAGTGTAGCAAATAAATAATTTTAGTTATAAATGTTTTGATACGGATGATATTGTTTTACGTCAGCAATTCGAATTTATCTGTAATTAATTACCGACTACTTTTTGGTAAGCTTCTTAAAATAGAACATCTTATTTATACAGTACGCGCCTAAAGTACGGAATAAATTCAGTAAAAACGAAACAATTTTTTTGGGAGAAATCCTTGAACAGGTCGATTTTTAATTAAAAAAATACATATTTTAGCATAAAAGGTTATTTTCAACCGTCATTTGGTTTTGAGTAATGACGTCATCGACATTTTTTTTAAATAGCAACCTCTTTTTTTTTCTTGATTCTGACAGATCGTTTCATTGTCGATCCGACAGTATTAAAATGTTACCATCTTACATAGGAAAGTTTTCGATTAAATGACAGCCCAAATCAATTAAAATAAAGCAAAAACGTTATAAAATTTAGTTTTTCGAAATGCCTGAAGTTTTTTATGGATCACGTAGGCGTAAATCTTTACAAAGCGTCACTGTCATACCGACTTTCAAAGAATTGTAAGCGATATAAAAATTATTGTTAAATTTAAAGTATTATGGCACATTTAACTGTCACACAAAGAATTTAAATTTTAATTTTTATCAGATGCGGGGATAATACTAGAACGCAGCAGGAAGTTTGAGATTTATTTAATGAAAAACATCCAGATCGCCGTATCAGCCAATCAACAATCAGTAAAATAGGATCTAAATTTAGAGAAACTGGCAATGTTGTAGATATTCCAAAACCTGGACGTCCAAGCGTTAGTGAAGATCACAAACAGAACATTTTGATAAGTATGGTAGATAATCCTCATAATACTTCACGATTGGTTGCATTAAACAATGAAATTAGTCAGACCACAGTGCTACGTATCTTGAGGCAGGAAAAATATCATCACTACAAAATTCAACTTGTGCAGGAACTCAATGAAGACGATCCCGACCGCCGCTTACACTTTTGTGAAATTATGATGGATTTGTGTCAAGTAAATAGACATTTACACCGGCAAATACTTTTTTCAGACGAGGCCACGTTTTGTCTCAATGGTACAGTGAACCGTCAAACTTGCAGGTATTGGAGTCGGGAAAATCCTCATTGGATGGCAGAGACACATACCCAACACCCACAGAAATTAAATGTGTGGGCTGGAATAGTTGACAACAGAATAGTAGGGCCTTTCTTCTTAAAGGAGAAAGATATTTAGAATTTTTACAAAATGACCTTGTTCCAGCGCTTGCAGTAATTTTTCCTAATGATAATGGCCCTGATATTCCTGATGACACCATATTATGGTTTCAGCAAGACAGTGCACCTCCGCACTATACGCGCCCTGTTCGAGATTTTCTGGACAATTGTTTTCCTAGGAGGTGGATCGGCAAACGAGGACCGATAGAATGGCCCGCGAGATCCCCAGATCTTACACCCCTGGACTATTTCTTATGGGGCTACTTAAAGTCCAAAGTGTACGTTAATAGACCACATAATTTAGAAGAACTCCAAAATTGTATTATAGATGAAATACACAAAGTTACCCCCGAAATAGTTCATGTGTAAGAGGAATTTCTACACAGACTTGCGTATTGTCAATAAGTCGGTGGGTGGCAATTCGAACACTTAATTTAGGTAGAAAACTTAATGAATTGTATTAGCTTGACATAGGAATTGTTATTTTTTTAATTAATAAAATTTACGTTTCCAAACATTCAAGCGTCATTTACTCGAAAACTTTCCTATGTAAGATGGCAACATTTTAATACTGCCGGATCGACAATGAAACGATCTTTCAGAATCAAGAAAAAAATATGGGGTTGCTATTTAAAAAAAATGTCGATGACGTCATTACTCGAAAACAAATGACGGTTGAAAATCGCTTTTTATGCTGAAATATGTATTTTTTTAATTAAAAATCGACCTGTTCGAGGATTTCTCCCAAAAAAAATTTGTTTCGTTTTTACTGAATTTATTCCATACTTTAGGCGCGTACTGTATAAGGAGGAAAGGAAAAATATAAAAGTTACTGGGTCAAAGTGTATTACAGAAAAAATATACAAATAATTCAAAGAATTGCTTGATAATATACCTATCACACGATCTAGAATCATTTTTTGTTTACACTGTTATTAAATATTATCATCATGTACACAAATTAGTAGAAGGAATGTTAAACAGTCATATTTTTCTCACCGATGCTTATTAGCACTTTTCGTAGAAATTAAATATTTCTCATAAAGAAAACTGTTTAATTTATCATACTAAAAATCGGTCAAATCAGTTTGATCATCAAAGTCTTACACTGAATATAAAAATTCATCTTTTATGATTATAATATTGATTTTTTCTTACGATCTAAATATTAAAATGTCATAGTTTAGGGAAAATCCAGCCACAGCAAAAAAATGACTCAAGAAATTGACAAAGGCATCGGCAGATGAGCAATAGAAACCACAAAAATTATCTCAGTGTTTGATCTTTGGATTTACTTACAGCTATAGATGTGAAAGGATTATAGGATTTAAAAAAACCATTTACGTCAGAAATCGCTCAGGATTCAAATTCGCAGATGTTTTAAAACTGGATTATCCCAGAATAGGAAAAAGGAGCAATTTGTTGGTTTTGCTTCAAAATAGATACTATGAACAATATTATTTCAATTTGTTGAACATAACTAACCTACTGACAGAATATTTATATGATTCAGAGGTATATTTACAAAAGTTTTGTTTCTGTTTATGGCACTAAAAATAAACAGAAAACATAATTGAAGAGTAAAGAAATGTATAATTGTCTATTCTACCTGCGTCTCTAGTAACAGCAATGATATAGCAGCCCTTTAAAAAATCAAGACAAGTCGCTGCTTGTTTTTATTTTTTTATTTTTCTCTTAAAATATCTATTCTATCTAATTCTCAAAATGCATATTTAGTCAGTAGCCAATAACATACTTTAGTAACATTCAATATCAGTTTTTAATTTGATATATAAAACAAAATAAAAAATACTTGTGCATACTTTTGTTCAAAATATTAACCATAATTTGAACATAAATATTAAACTACCTCCTTCTTTCGTTTTTTTTTTTTTGGTTACTTTATGTCGCTGTATTTCTGCTATCATGGTTAAATGCCGACGCCAAGACACTGCCAACCCCCAATCTAGATATTTTGTCCAAAACCCACTTTGTCGAGAAATGAAGATCTTTTATTTGCCTATCACTACTAGACAATGGATCAACATCCTCCAGAGGGATGGTACGTCTTTTTATACAAATCTCGTCGAAATTTGTATAGCTTCTACAAATACAAGCACTCGAAGATGGATAAATATAGCGAAGCCTCTTACTAACCGAGATCAGCACTGCTTGACTTTTCATATCAATGCAATGGCATGAATACTAGGTCGCTATGTTTGCCCTTAAAAAACTTCATTAACCTCCATGTGACAGAATAAAAGATTTGTATGCAAATGATAAGGAAGTTCAGTGGGGATATACATGAATTGATATCAGGGCCATTAAGGGGAAGGACAGGTTAAAACAACTGGTTATTAATACTTAATTATGAATTACTGTATTATGGAGCAATTTTAAAGTTTAAAGTTTAAAGTCAAACATAACCATTAAAATATTCTATTTGGCCCCAATAGTAAATAAGCTTGATTAACATCAGAATTTAAGACAGACAAGTTTTTATTAACCATCTCTTCAAGTAGTATCTAGATAACACCGAAAAAGGGCAATTTCTCTGATAAAAATTAATAGGGGTCTTTGGTATAAAATTTTTTAAAAAAACTCTTACCTGAAAAGTTACGTCCCTCCAAAAATTTCCAAATTTTTATCTTACATGTATATCAAGCTAAAAAAACCAAACTTGGTGAACATTATCTGTCAAAAAAACTAAAATTTTTGAATTTTTTTTAACCCTGAAGTATTTTTGTAATGGGTTGAAATAATCAACCCCTATGACATTCTTTAGGT